>NC_060177.1:78569890-78586617 GCF_021184085.1 Oncorhynchus gorbuscha
ACACACAATGGTGGGAGGTGAGTTATTCACCCTTCTCACAGAATGCAAATCTACGTCGAAGCAAAAGGAAAGGTACTGGATAAATACCATCCATTAAAACTAGGGGATATTGTAGATTTTTATTCTGGCATTAGCAGATGGTGCGTTGGGTGGCATCTCTTTTCCAGCCATCCAAAGACAGGCTGTGCAGGCTTTTGTACTAGCCCAGCCATAACAAACCAGATTCAACTAGTCAACGAATCATCAAGCCCTTGATGAGCTGAATTTCCCCAGGACCAGGCATGATTGAAGGTCATTGTTCTTCTGTGAATGGTTTCTGCTTGTTTGCTTGAGTGTTTCCTTTGGGTTTAGTGTGTGAAACGGGGACAGTCGAGCCCATACACTGCAACATGCAGGGCAGCCAGAACTGACATTTCAATAGTCAAAAGAAATGTCATTAGGGGATTGAAATCAAAATGATCTGAAATATAATACCATCAATTCAATAGTTTAAGTTTGGATTGTTTGATTGCATGCACACACACACACACACACACACACACACACACACACACACACACACACACACACACACACACACACACACACACACACACACACACACACACACACACACACACACACACACACACACAGACAGACAGACTGGCTGTGATGACAAGTTGAGAGAGGCTTTACAGAGCTATGCCAGGGTTGCCTCTGTAGCCTGCTACTGAATTGTTCCCACAGAGAAAGACTACACACATTGACCCCCCCTCTCTCTGACTCAAAACCTACATATAGACTTACAGGGATGTACTGTATATTAAATGCACACACACACACACACACACACACACACACACACACACACACACACACACACACACACACACACACACACACACACACACACACACACACACACATGCATATGACAGCAGCGGCATCTAGGGGACGTCAGTTGATACTGCATTAACAACACTGACTCCTCTGTCTCACGGTCTTTGGTCTGTCTGCATACCTGTCTCACTGTCTCTGATCTGTCTGTGTACCTGTCTCACGGTCTTTGGTCTGTCCTGTGTACCTGTCTCACGGTCTTTGGTCTGTCTGTGTACCTGTATTACTGCCACTAGTATTTCTGTCTACCTGTCTCACTGCCTCAGTCTGTCTGCATACCTGTCTCAATGCCTCTAGTCAGTTTTCTTGCCTCTGGTCTGTCTGCATACCTGTCTCAATGCCTCTAGTCAGTTTTTCCTCACTGCCTCTGGTCTGGCTCCATACCTGTCTCAATGCCTCTAGTCAGTTTTTTCTCACTGCCTCTGGTCTTACTGCATACCTGTCTCACTGTCTTTGGTCTGTCTGCATACCTGTCTCACTGTCTCTGATCTGTCTGTGTACCTGTCTCACGGTCTTTGGTCATCCGTGTACCTGTCTCACAGTCTTAGGTCTGTCTGTGTACCTGTCTCACGGTCTTTGGTCTGTCTGTGTACCTGTCTCACGGTCTTTGGTCTGTCTGTGTACCTGTATTACTGCCGCTAGTATTTCTGTCTACCTGTCTCACTGCCTCTGATCTGTCTGCATACCTGTCTCAATGCCTCTAGTCAGTTTTTCTCACTGCCTCTGGTCTGTCTGCATACCTGTCTCAATGCCTCTAGTCAGTTTTTCTCACTGCCTCTGGTCTGTCTGCATACCTGTCTCACTGTCTCTGGTCTGTCTGCATACCTGTCTCACTGTCTCTGGTCTGTCTGTGTACCTGTCTCACGGTCTTTGGTCTGTCTGCATGCCTGTCTCACTGCCTCTGGTCTGTCTCTGTACCTGTCTCACTGTCTCTGGTCTGTCTGTGTACCTGTCTCACTGTTTCTGGTCTGTCTGTGTACCTGTCTCACTGTCTCTGGTCTGTCTGTGTACCTGTCTCACTGCCTCTGGTCTGTCTTTCTACCGGTCTCACTGTCTCTGGTCTGTCTTTTTACCTGTCTCACTGCCTCTGGTCTGTCTTTCTACCTGTCTCACTGCCTCTGGTCTGTCTTTCTACCTGTCTCACTGCCTCAGGTCTGTCTTTCTACCTGTCTCACTTCCTCTGGTCTGTCTTTCTATCTGTCTCACTTCCTCTGGTCTGTCTTTCTACCTGTCTCACTGCCTCAGGTCTGTCTTTCTACCTGTCTGCCTTCCTCTGGTCTGTCTTTCTATCTGTCTCACTTCCTCTGGTCTGTCTTTCTACCTGTCTCACTTCCTCTGGTCTGTCTTTCTACCTGTCTCACGTCTGTCTTTCTACCTGTCTCACTTCCTCTGGTCTGTCTTTCTACCTGTCTCACTTCCTCTGGTCTGTCTTTCTACCTGTCTCACTTCCTCTGGTCTGTCTTTCTACCTGTCTCACTTCCTATGGTCTGTCTTTCACCCTGTCTCACTGTCTCTGGTCTGTCTTTCTACCTGTCTCACTTCCTCTGGTCTGTCTTTCTACCTGTCTCACTGCCTCTGGTCTGTCTTTCTACCGGTCTCACTGTCTCTGGTCTGTCTTTCTACCTGTCTCACTGCCTCTGGTCTGTCTTTCTACCTGTCTCACTGCCTCTGGTCTGTCTTTCTACCTGTCTCACTGCCTCTGGTCTGTCTGCACACCTGTCTCACTGTCTCTGGTCTGTCTGCATACCTGTCTCACTGTCTCTGATCTGTCTGTGTACCTGTCTCACGGTCTTTGGTCTGTCTGCATACCTGTCTCACTGTCTCTGATCTGTCTGTGTACCTGTCTCACGGTCTTGGGTCTGTCTGTGTACCTGTCTCACGGTCTTGGGTCTGTCTGTGTACCTGTATTACTGCCGCTAGTATTTCTGTCTACCTGTCTCACTGCCTCTGATCTGTCTGCATACCTGTCTCAATGCCTCTAGTCAGTTTTTCTCACTGCCTCTGGTCTGTCTGCATACCTGTCTCATTTACATTTACATTTAAGTCATTTAGCAGACGCTCTTATCCAGAGCGACTTACAAATTGTCTCTGGTCTGTTATCATACCTGTCTCACTGTCTTTGGTCTTACTGCATACCTGTCTCACTGTCTCTGGTCTGTCTGTGTACCTGTCTCACGGTCTTTGGTCTGTCTGCATGCCTGTCTCACTGCCTCTGGTCTGTCTCTATACCTGTCTCACTGTCTCTTGTCTGTCTGTGTACCTGTCTCACGGTCTCTGGTCTGCCTGCATATCTGTCTCACTGTCTCTGTTCTGTCTGCATATCTGTCTCAATGTCTCTGTTCTGTCTGCATACAGGGTCTGCGGATTGTCTTCACAGATGAGTCCCGTCTGGTCTTCCGTCTGAGTGGGAGTGGGGGAGGGGCCGGGGCCACAGTCCGGATCTACGCAGAGAGCTTTGAGAGAGACCCTGAGAGACATAACAGAGAAACTCAGGTAAGGAGTACACTGGAATCCATTCTGATAGGTACTACTACACTGTGTGTGTGTGTGTGTGTGTGTGTGTGTGTGTGTGTGTGTGTGTGTGTGTGTGTGTGTGTGTGTGTGTGTGTGTGTGTGTGTGTGTGTGTGTGTGTGTGTGTGTGTGTGTGTGTGTGTGTGTGTGTGATCATTGTTTCCTTGTATGAACTTTCAGACCCATAACTAAGGAGAGGATCAACTCAACATTATAATTTTCATTGATCCATTTGATATATTATTCAACCACAAGGACATTGTCAACAGTAGGGTTTGGTTCACAGTGGTTGCATGCAATATTATCCTATTACACAACCCACCTCCATCTGGGTGTCTGAACAACATGTGACATGGTGACATGACATGTGGTAGTAGTTTTAGCTGCTCGGTAGACTTTGGAGTGAGTGTCTTCTATTGCTGTTGGTGTGGTCATATTGTGTTTGACTGGTAGTGTACTTTAACCATGCCACAGTATTAGTCAGTATCATATTGTGTTTGACTGGTAGTGTACTTTAACCATGCCACAGTATTAGTCAGTATCATATTGTGTTTGACTGGTAGTGTACTTTAACCATGCCACAGTATTAGTCAGTATCATATTGTGTTTGACTGGTAGTGTACTTTAACCATGCCACAGTATTAGTCAGTATCATATTGTGTTTGACTGGTAGTGTACTTTAACCATGCCACAGTATTAGTCAGTATCATATTGTGTTTGACTGGTAGTGTACTTTAACCATGCCACAGTATTAGTCAGTATCATATTGTGTTTGACTGGTAGTGTACTTTAACCATGCCACAGTATTAGTCAGTATCATATTGTGTTTGACTGGTAGTGTACTTTAACCATGCCACAGTATTAGTCAGTATCATATTGTGTTTGACCTGTAGTGTACTTTAACCATGCCACAGTATTAATCAGTATCATATTGTGTTTGACCTGTAGTGTACTTTAACCATGCCACAGTATTAATCAGTATCATATTGTGTTTGACCTGTAGTGTACTTTAACCATGCCACAGTATTAGTCAGTATCATATTGTGTTTGACCTGTAGTGTACTTTAACCATGCCACAGTATTAGTCAGTATCATATTGTGTTTGACCTGTAGTGTACTTTAACCATGCCACAGTATTAGTCAGTATCATATTGTGTTTGACCTGTAGTGTACTTTAACCATGCCACAGTATTAGTCAGTATCATATTGTGTTTGACCTGTAGTGTACTCTAACCATGCCACAGTATTAATCAGTATCATATTGTGTTTGACCGGTAGTGTACTTTAACCATGCCACAGTATTAATCAGTATCATATTGTGTTTGACTGGTAGTGTACTTTAACCATGCCACAGTATTAGTCAGTATCATATTGTGTTTGACCTGTAGTGTACTCTAACCATGCCACAGTATTAATCAGTATCATATTGTGTTTGACCGGTAGTGTACTTTAACCATGCCACAGTATTAATCAGTATCATATTGTGTTTGACCAGTAGTATACTTTAACCATGCCACAGTATTAGTCAGTATCATATTGTGTTTGACCTGTAGTGTACTCTAACCATGCCACAGTATTAATCAGTATCATATTGTGTTTGACCGGTAGTGTACTTTAACCATGCCACAGTATTAATCAGTATCATATTGTGTTTGACTGGTAGTGTACTTTAACCATGCCACAGTATTAGTCAGTATCATATTGTGTTTGACTGGTAGTATACTTTAACCATGCCACAGTATTAATCAGTATCATATTGTGTTTGACTGGTAGTGTACTTTAACCATGCCACAGTATTAATCAGTATCATATTGTGTTTGACTGGTAGTATACTTTAACCATGCCACAGTATTAGTCAGTATCATATTGTGTTTGACTGGTAGTGTACTTTAACCATGCCACAGTATTAATCAGTATCATATTGTGTTTGACCGGTAGTGTACTTTAACCATGCCACAGTATTAGTCAGTATCATATTGTGTTTGACCTGTAGTGTACTTTAACCATGCCACAGTATTAGTCAGTATCATATTGTGGTTCACAGTATTCGTCAGTATAGAGGTGTGTGCTGTTTTGATGCCAAGGCTTAGTTATCAGTGATCTGTTATGATGAAACACTGCTGGCCTTGATTAGATTGATCAGTTCCATGTAAACATTCTCTCACAAACCGCTTTGAACTGAGCCAGGAAACCACTATACCATTGGATCTGTAGTCATGACGCAAGCTGTGGCTTAGCTCTGTGGTTACCATGGTTACCTCACTTAACAGGTAACTTCAGGTTGTGAGTTGCGCCAACACAATAGAGAAAGGGAAAGGGAAGGGAGGTACCTAGTCAGTTGTCCAATTGAATGTTCTCAACTGAAATGTGTCTTCCGCATTTAACCCAGCCCCTCTGAATCAGAGACTGTTGAACTGTCAGTGGATTCTAAGGTGCGGCTGGACAGTATAAAGTTAGCCTGGAGTTGACTGGCTTTGCAACACACTGATAATGGATTCAATTCTTTGCAGAGGTCCTTTCTGGCCAAGACATCGGACAGAGAGTCCAAAGTGAAGAGAAGGGACTTGGTAGTAAACTGTTGATTGGTCTTGATTCATGACGCTTGTTGTTTCCTTGGTTACTTTCTGTATTAGTTTATAGTGGCTTCTAGGATGGTTACCGATGTAGGATCTTCAATTGAGTCAGTTTGCTATTGCAGAAAAATAATCCTGCAGCAACAGGAAATGTGAGTTATTATGTGGATTATAATTTATGTTTGTTGTGATTTCAAAGTGGGAATGGCAAACTTCAGAAACCTTTTTGAACCTCAAATACACTACAAGTTTAAAAATGTCATTGCATCTGGAGTGTGCGGTGTTACTCTGTTGCTTGTATAACAGTACAACTCACACACTGTATCAACACTTATTTGAACATGTGCATCCTTTCAGAGTCTCTACAGTCATCCCACATTAGAAAAGAAAGCCTGAAGCTTTGTCAGTAATGTGTTTATCGTGTGAAGTGTGTATAAAGCAGTGTGTGTTCTGTGTCCCAGGCGGTGCTGGTTCCCCTCATCGCCAGTATGTGTGTATTGTGTGAAGTGTGTATAAAGCAGTGTGTATTCTGTGTCCCAGGCGGTGCTGGTTCCCCTCATCGCCAGTATGTGTGTATTGTGTGAAATCTGTATAAAGCAGTGTGTGTTCTGTGTCCCAGGCGGTGCTGGTTCCCCTCATCGCCAGTATGTGTGTATTGTGTGAAATCTGTATAAAGCAGTGTGTGTTCTGTGTCCCAGGCGGTGCTGGTTCCCCTCATCGCCAGTATGTGTGTATTGTGTGAAGTGTGTATAAAGCAGTGTGTATTCTGTGTCCCAGGCGGTGCTGGTTCCCCTCATCGCCAGTATGTGTGTATTGTGTGAAATCTGTATAAAGCAGTGTGTGTTCTGTGTCCCAGGCGGTGCTGGTTCCCTCATCGTCAGTATGTGTGTATTGTGTGAAGTGTGTATAAAGCAGTGTGTATTCTGTGTCCCAGGCGGTGCTGGGTCCCCTCATCGTCAGTATGTGTGTATTTTGTGAAGTGTGGATAAAGCAGTGTGTATTCTGTGTCCCAGGCGGTGCTGGGTCCCCTCATCGCCAGTATGTGTGCATTGTGTGAAGTGTGTGATTAAAGCAGTGTCTGTTCTGTGTCCCAGGCGGTGCTGGGTCCCCTCATCGCCATCGCCCTGAAGATCTCTGACATCCACGAGAGGACAGGACACCGCGGCCCCACCGTCATCACCTGAGCTCTGCTCCACTGCACACACACACACACACACACACACACACACACACACACACACACACACACACACACACACACACACACACACACACACACACACACACACACACACACACACACACACACACACACACACACACACACACCACCTGAGTGTTCCCCCCACAAACACACACAAACATCTATGGCCAAGTCCCTAAGGCCACACCGTCCTGCTTGTTGCCACACCTGGGGCCAATAGTAAGCAAGAGCTACATGTATTCTCTCTCTCTCTCTCTCTCTCTCTCTCTCTCTCTCTCTCTCTCTCTCTCTCTCTCTCTCTCTCTCTCTCTCTCTCTCTCTCTCTCTCTCTATCTCTCTCTCTCTCTCTCTCTCTCTCTCTCAAAATGTAAGATATTATGTAGTCTACAAAGAAAAGAAGCAAACTGTTTCTTTCAGCTGTTGATAAATAACATTTGTTCATATAAGGCTTCTGTTATGAAAGTTGTATTTTCTGGATGTGTGTGTGTGTGTGTGTGTGTGTGTGTGTGTGTGTGTGTGTGTGTGTGTGTGTGTGTGTGTGTGTGTGTGTGTGTGTGTGTGTGTGTGTGTGTGTGTGTGTGTGTGTGTGTGTGTGTGTGTGTGTGTGTGTGTGTGTGTGTGTGTGTGTGTGTGTAATCATTATAAAGTTGACAGACTGAGGGAGAAGTCCATTTTTCATACACCATACATGCCCCGAATACAACAGATGTAGACCTTACAGTGAAATGCTTACTTTACAAGCCCTTAACCAACAATGCAGTTCAATAAATATATATATATATTTAAGTAACACAATAAAATAACAATATCGAGGCTATAACCAGGGGTACCGGTACAGAGTTAATGTGCTGGGCTACAAGTTAGTCGAGGTGGTATCTGTTAACAACTTCTTGTTCCAATGGGGCTACCACCACTTTTAGTTGTTCTGCTCTTCATTAGACGGCCTGTTTTTGCCATAGATGTATTTCATTTGTTTTTGTTTTTTATCCAAATAAATGTGTATCTTTTGTGTGTAATGTCTTTTTACTTAGTCCCTTCTGTTGCTGGGAATATTAGTAGGTAGTGTTATTCACCTCCTTTTAGGATCCTTCTCATCCTGCTGAGCCGAACTGTACGGTGTTATGCAGCCGCTTAGTCGCTGGAACCTTGATGCTGGAAAGGTTGTGAAGAGAAAGTATCTGAGCCATCACAGTATGGTTCAGGTAGACAGGATAGTGTGAAAAGGGTTGTCCAAAGACAGACTGGCTTGTGGCTACAATATGGTTCTTTTCCTTCATCTTTAGTGGGCTTAGGACTGTTCATGTGTATTCCAACTGTCATATGGAATTGTGTAATACATGTGTATTGTGTGTATCCTGACTTGTGTCCAGAGAAATATCCACCCACCTGTATCACTTTCAGACGTATTTATTCAGGTTTAATTTATTCAGATTATGACATGTGTTCTCCTGACACAGACCAGCTGTATTTACAACTGTGTGACCTTCAAATTATGTTTTATCTGCAAAAATAGTATTCTTAAATAATTGGCTTTAAAGGTGCTAATTCTCATTGGTCTGAATAATGTAACATGAATCTAGGTATTTAGAGTGCTATATAGGTAGAGAACATTGAACAGAACAAGGCTGATGTCAATAACTGCATTAGAACAAGGCTGATGTCAATTAACTGCATTAGAACAAGGCTGATGTCAATAACTGCATTAGAACAAGGCTGATGTCAATTAACTGCATTAGAACAAGGCTGATGTCAATAACTGCATTAGAACAAGGCTGATGTCAATAACTGCATTAGAACAAGGCTGATGTCAATAACTGCATGAGAACAAGGCTGATGTCAATAACTGCATTAGAACAAGGCTGATGTCAATAACTGCATTAGAACAAGGCTGATGTCAATAACTACAGTAGAACAAGGCTGATGGCAATAACTACATTAGAACAAGGCTGATGTCAATAACTACATTAGAACAAGGCTGATGTCAATAACTACATTATAACAAGGCTGATGTCAATAACTACATTATAACAAGGCTGATGTCAATAACTACATTCCTGTTCTGTAACCATTCTGGATTCCTGCTCTGTAACCATTCTGGTTTCCTGCTCTGTATCCATTCTGGATTCCTGCTCTGTAACCATTCTGGATTCCTGGTCTGTAACCATTCTGGATTCCTGGTCTGTAACCATTCTAAATTCCTGCTCTGTAACCATTCTGGATTCCTTCTCTGTATCCATTCTGGATTCCTGCTCTGTAACCATTCTGGATTCCTTCTCTGTATCCAGTCTGGATTCCTGCTCTGTAACCATTCTGGATTCCTTCTCTGTAACCATTCTGGATTCCTTCTCTGTAACCATTCTGGATTCCTTCTCTGTATCCAGTCTGGATTCCTGCTCTGTAACCATTCTGGATTCCTTCTCTGTAACCATTCTGGATTCCTGCTCTGTAACCATTCTGGATTCCTGCTCTGTAACCATTCTGGATTATTGTTGTGTAACCATTATGGATTCCTGCTCTGTATCCAGTCTGGATTCCTGCTCTATATCTATTCTGTATTCCTGCTCTGTAACCATTCTGGATTCCTGCTCTGTATCCATTCTGGATTCCTGCTCTGTATCCATTCTGGATTCCTGCTCTGTAACCATTCTGGATTCTTGTTGTGTAACCATTCTGGATTCCTGCTCTGTATCAATTCTGGATTCTGTAACCATTCTGTATTCCTTCTCTGTATCCATTCTGGATTCCTTCTCTGTATCCATTCTCGATTCCTACTCTGTATCCATTCTGGATTCCTTCTCTGTAACCATTCTGGATTCCTTCTCTGTATCCATTCTGGATTCCTACTCTGTATCCATTCTGGATTCCTTCTCTGTAACCATTCTGGATTCCTTCTCTGTATCCATTCTGGATTCCTGCTCTGTATCGATTCTGGATTCCTTCTCTGTAACCATTCTGGATTCCCTCTCTGTATCCATTCTCGATTCCTACTCTGTAACCATTCTGGATTCCTTCTCTGTATCCATTCTCGATTCCTACTCTGTATCCATTCTCGATTCCTACTCTGTATTCATTCTGGATTCCTTCTCTGTATCCATTCTTGATTCCTACTCTGTATCCATTCTGGATTCCTACTCTGTAACCATTCTGGATTCCTTCTCTGTATCCATTCTCGATTCCTACTCTGTAACCATTCTGGATTCCTTCTCTGTAACCATTCTGGATTCCTGCTCTGTAACCATTCTGGATTCCTTCTCTGTAACCATTCTGGATTCCTTCTCTGTAACCATTCTGGATTCCTACTCTGTAACCATTCTGGTTTCCTGCTCTGTAACCATTCTGGATTCCTGCTCTGTAACCATTCTGGATTCCTGCTCTGTAACCATTCTGGATTCCTTCTCTGTAACATTTACATTTACATTTAAGTCATTTAGCAGACGCTCTTATCCAGAGCGACTTACAAATTCTGGATTCCTTCTCTGTAACCATTCTGGATTCCTGCTCTGTAACCATTCTGGATTCTTGTTGTGTAACCATTCTGGATTCCTGCTCTGTATCAATTCTGGATTCTGTAACCATTCTGTATTCCTTCTCTGTATCCATTCTGGATTCCTTCTCTGTAACCATTCTGGATTCCTTCTCTGTATCCATTCTGGATTCCTACTCTGTATCCATTCTGGATTCCTTCTCTGTAACCATTCTGGATTCCTTCTCTGTATCCATTCTGGATTCCTGCTCTGTATCGATTCTGGATTCCTTCTCTGTAACCATTCTGGATTCCCTCTCTGTATCCATTCTCGATTCCTACTCTGTAACCATTCTGGATTCCTTCTCTGTATCCATTCTCGATTCCTACTCTGTATCCATTCTCGATTCCTACTCTGTATTCATTCTGGATTCCTTCTCTGTATCCATTCTCGATTCCTACTCATTTAACATTACATTTAAGTCATTTAGCAGACGCTCTTATCCAGAGCGACTTACAAATTGGTGCATTCACCTTATGACATCCAGTGGGACAGTCACTTAACAATAGTGCATCTAAAACTTAAGGGGGGGTGAGAGGGATTACTTATCCTATCCTAGGTATTCCTTAAAGAGGTGGGGTTTCAGGTGTCTCCGGAAGGTGGTGATTGACTCCGCTGTCCTGGCGTCGTGAGGGAGTTTGTTCCACCATTGGGGGGCCAGGGCAGCGAACAGTTTTGACTGGGCTGAGCGGGAGCTGTACTTCCTCAGTGGTAGGGAGGCGAGCAGGCCAGAGGTGGATGAACGCAGTGCCCTTGTTTGGGTGTAGGGCCTGATCAGAGCCTGGAGGTACTGAGGTGCCGTTCCCCTCACAGCTCCGTAGGCAAGCACCATGGTCTTGTAGCGGATGCGAGCTTCAACTGGAAGCCAGTGGAGAGAACGGAGGAGCGGGGTGACGTGAGAGAACTTGGGAAGGTTGAACACCAGACGGGCTGCGGCGTTCTGGATGAGTTGAAGGAGTTTAATGGCACAGGCAGGGAGCCCAGCCAACAGCGAGTTGCAGTAATCCAGACGGGAGATGACAAGTGCCTGGATTAGGACCTGCGCCGCTTCCTGTGTGAGGCAGGGTCGTACTCTGCGGATGTTGTAGAGCATGAACCTACAGGAACGGGCCACCGCCTTGATGTTGGTTGAGAACGACAGGGTGTTGTCAGGATCACGCCAAGGTTCTTGGCGCTCTGGGAGGAGGACACAATGGAGTTGTCAACCGTGATGGCGAGATCATGGAACGGGCAGTCCTTCCCGGGAGGAAGAGCAGCTCCGTCTTGCCGAGGTTCAGCTTGAGGTGGTGATCCGTCATCCACACTGATATGTCTGCCAGACATGCAGAGATGCGATTCGCCACCTGGTCATCAGAAGGGGGAAAGGAGAAGATTAATTGTGTGTCGTCTGCATAGCAATGATAAGAGAGACCATGTGAGGTTATGACAGAGCCAAGTGACTTGGTGTATAGCGAGAATAGGAGAGGGCCAAGAACAGAGCCCTGGGGACACCAGTGGTGAGAGCGCGTGGTGAGGAGACAGATTCTCGCCACGCCACCTGGTAGGAGCGACCTGTCAGGTAGGACGCAATCCAAGCGTGGGCCGCGCTGGAGATGCCCAACTCGGAGAGGGTGGAGAGGAGGATCTGATGGTTCACAGTATCGAAGGCAGCCGATAGATCTAGAAGGATGAGAGCAGAAGAGAGAGAGTTAGCTTTAGCAGTGCGGAGCGCCTCCGTGATACAGAGGAGAGCAGTCTCAGTTGAATGACTAGTCTTGAAACCTGACTGATTTGGATCAAGAAGGTCATTCAGAGAGAGATAGCGGGAGAGCTGGCCAAGGACGGCACGTTCAAGAGTTTTGGAGAGAAAAGAAAGAAGGGATACTGGTCTGTAATTGTTGACATCGGAGGGATCGAGTGTAGGTTTTTTTCAGAAGGGGTGCAACTCTCGCTCTCTTGAAGACGGAAGGGACGTAGCCAGCGGTCAGGGATGAGTTGATGAGCGAGGTGAGGTAAGGGAGAAGGTCTCCGGAAATGGTCTGGAGAAGAGAGGAGGGGATAGGGTCAAGCGGGCAGGTTGTTGGGCGGCCGGCCGTCACAACACGCGAGATTTCATCTGGAGAGAGAGGGGAGAAAGAGGTCAGAGCACAGGGTAGGGCAGTGTGAGCAGAACCAGCGGTGTCGTTTGACTTAGCAAACGAGGATCGGATGTCGTCGACCTTCTTTTCAAAATGGTTGACGAAGTCATCTGCAGAGAGGGAGGAGGGGGGGAGGGGGAGGAGGGATTCAGGAGGGAGGAGAAGGTGGCAAAGAGCTTCCTAGGGTTAGAGGCAGATGCTTGGAATTTAGCGTGGTAGAAAGTGGCTTTAGCAGCAGAGACAGAGGAGGAAAATGTAGAGAGGAGGGAGTGAAAAGATGCCAGGTCCGCAGGGAGGCGAGTTTTCCTCCATTTCCGCTCGGCTGCCCGGAGCCCTGTTCTGTGAGCTTGCAATGAGTCATCGAGCCACGGAGCGGGAGGGGAGGACCGAGCCGGCCTGGAGGATAGGGGACATAGAGAGTCAAGGGATGCAGAGAGGGAGGAGAGGAGGGTTGAGGAGGCAGAATCAGGAGATAGGTGGGAGAAGGTTTGAGCGGAGGGAAGAGATGATAGGATGGAAGAGGAGAGAGTAGCGGGGGAGAGAGAGCGAAGGTTGGGACGGCGCGATACCATCCGAGTAGGGGCAGTGTGGGAGGTGTTGGATGAGAGCGAGAGGGAAAAGGATACAAGGCAGTGGTCGGAGACTTGGAGGGGAGTTGCAATGAGGTTAGTGGAAGAACAGCATCTAGTAAAGATGAGGTCGAGCGTATTGCCTGCCTTGTGAGTAGGGGGGAAAGTGAGAGGGTGAGGTCAAAAGAGGAGAGGAGTGGAAAGAAGGAGGCAGAGAGGAAAGAGTCAAAGGTAGACGTGGGGAGGTTAAAGTCGCCCAGAACTGTGAGAGGTGAGCCGTCCTCAGGAAAGGAGCTTATCAAGGCATCAAGCTCATTGATGAACTCTCCGAGGGAACCTGGAGGGCGATAAATGATAAGGATGTTAAGCTTGAAAGGGCTAGTAACTGTGACAGCATGGAATTCAAAGGAGGCGATAGACAGATGGGTAAGGGGAGAAAGAGAGAATGACCACTTGGGAGAGATGAGGATCCCGGTGCCACCACCCCGCTGACCAGACGCTCTCGGGGTGTGCGAGAACACGTGGGCGGACGAAGAGAGAGCAGTAGGAGTAGCAGTGTTGTCTGTGGTGATCCATGTTTCCGTCAGTGCCAAGAAGTCGAGGGACTGGAGGGAGGCATAGGCTGAGATGAACTCTGCCTTGTTGACCGCAGATTGGCAGTTCCAGAGGCTACCGGAGACCTGGAACTCCACGTGGGTCGTGCGCGCTGGGACCACCAGAGTAGGGTGGCCGCGGCCACGCGGTGAGGAGCGTTTGTATGGTCTGTGCAGAGAGGAGAGAACAGGGATAAACAGACACATAGTTGACAGGCTACAGAAGAGGCTACGCTAATGCAAAGGAGATTGGAATGACAAGTGGACTACACGTCTCGAATGTTCAGAAAGTTAAGCTACGTAGCAAGAATCTTATTGACTAAAATGATTAAAATGATACAGTACTGCTGAAGTAGGCCAGCTGGCAGTGGGTGCGTTGTTGACACTACACTAATCAAGTCGTTCCGTTGAGTGTAATAGTTTCTGCAGTGTTGCTATTCGGGGGCTAGCTGGCTAGCTAGCAGTGTTGTTTACGTTACGTTGCGTTAAAAGAACGACAATAGCTGGCTAGCGAACCTAGAAAATCGCTCTAGACTACACAATTATCTTTGATACAAAGACGGCTATGTAGCTAGCTAAGTAGCTAGCTACGATCAAACAAATCAAACCGTTGTACTGTAATGAAATGAAGTGAAAATGTGATACTACCTGTGAATGCGACCGGGTAGTTGAGTTCTATACAGAAGACGTTGGCTAGCGTTGGCTAGCTAGCAGAGTCACCTACGTTAAGGACGACAAATAGCTGGCTAGCTAACCTCGGTAAATTAAGATAATCACTCTAAGACTACACACTCTAAACCTAAACAACACAATTATCTTGGATACGATGATACGAAGACAGCAAAGACAGCTATGTAGCTAGCTAACACTACACTAATCAAGTCGTTCAGTTGAGTGTAATAGTTTCTCCAGTGCAGCTAATCAGTGGACGTTAGCTAGCTGGCTAGTGAAGACTACGTTAGGACGGAGAAATACGATAATTACGCAATTATCTTTGATACAAAGACGGCTATGTAGCTAGCTGAGAAGAAATTGCTAAGATTAGACAAATCAAACCGTTGTGATATAATGAAATATAATGAAAAAGTTATACTACCCGCGGGAGCGAAGTGCAGATGCGACCACTCGCTCCAATCCATTCTGGATTCCTACTCTGTAACCATTCTGGATTCCTTCTCTGTATCCATTCTCGATTCCTACTCTGTAACCATTCTGGATTCCTTCTCTGTAACCATTCTGGATTCCTGCTCTGTAACCATTCTGGATTCCTTCTCTGTAACCATTCTGGATTCCTTCTCTGTAACCATTCTGGATTCCTTCTCTGTAACCATTCTGGATTCCTACTCTGTAACCATTCTGGTTTCCTGCTCTGTAACCATTCTGGATTCCTGCTCTGTAACCATTCTGGATTCCTGCTCTGTAACCATTCTGGATTCCTTCTCTGTAACATTTACATTTACATTTAAGTCATTTAGCAGACGCTCTTATCCAGAGCGACTTACAAATTCTGGATTCCTTCTCTGTAACCATTCTGGATTCCTGCTCTGTAACCATTCTGGATTCCTGCTCTGTACAAGACTGTCATAACCAACATCAGTAGTTATCTACCTCAGGCTACATCTTTATATGGTTAGTGTATTGGCTTCCTCATGCCCTGTTCAAATGCTCCTTGTTTGTGACAAGGTCAATTGTGAAGTTATTGTGGTGAATATCTTGAGTGTGTGTGTGTGCCATACAGCCTCAGAAAAAAAGACTAAACTTTGATTGCATAATAGCTTTTATTGCAGTCGTTAAATGTGAGTGCATGACATTGTTTCCTTTCGGATACAGACAGACGTAAGATTGTAAAAGGCTGATTCCCTTTCATGAACTCTGGACACTACCTAACTTAGCTAACTTAGCAGGTTTAAAAGACACTGGTGGCCAGTAAACAGCAGCCATTACGCTTTGAGCTCAGGAATTAGACCAACCAAAACCCCAGATGTGTATATGTGTTCACAACAGTGTGTTCAACAACCTTTATGTTACCAAGTGCCCTGAGGATGACTGAAGGAGTCTCATTACAACAATAACAACGACAATGTTGGAATAAGTTGCAATGGAGAGCAGAAGGTTTGAATGAGCCGACTAGAGGCTGCGTGTGTTGCAATGGAGAGCAGAAGGTTTGAATGAGTCGACTAGAGTCTGCGTGTGTTGCAATGGAGAGCAGAGGGTTTGAATGAGCTGACTAGAGGCTGGGTGTGTTGCAGTGGAGAGCAGAGGGTTTGAATGAGCCGACTAGAGGCTGGGTGTGTTGCATTGGAAAGCAGAGGGTTTGAATGAGCCGACTAGAGGCTGGGTGTGTTGCAGTGGAGAGCAGAGGGTTTGAATGAGCCGACTAGAGGCTGGGTGTGTTGCATTGGAAAGCAGAGGGTTTGAATGAGCCGACTAGAGGCTGGGTGTGTTGCAGTGGAGAGCAGAGGGTTTGAATGAGCCGACTAGAGGCTGCGTGTGTTGCAGAGGGTTTGAATGAGCCGACTAGAGGCTGCGTGTGTTGCAGAGGGTTTGAATGAGCCGACTAGAGGCTGCGTGTGTTGCAGAGGGTTTGAATGAGCCGACTAGAGGCTGCGTGTGTTGCAGAGGGTTTGAATGAGCCGACTAGAGGCTGCGTGTGTTGCAGAGGGTTTGAATGAGCCGACTAGAGACTGCGTGTGTTGCAGAGGGTTTGAATGAGCCGACTAGAGGCTGTGTGTGTTGCAGAGGGTTTGAATGAGCGA